>NC_079168.1:60300548-60305548 GCF_947568905.1 Ostrea edulis | reverse complement strand
TATCAGATAAAACTGCGAGTATGGAGTCACCTTAACTGGGTTTTTTTTTTTTTTTTTAAAGAATTTTCCCTTGAATTCACCATATTTGTAAGAATTTTAGCAAAACTAAAAAAAAAAAAGAAGGAATTTTTAAAGGAATTTTAGGGTCACTGGACAGCCTGAATTTCTAATTAACTACATCTGGTGAATCAACTGAGAAGCAGCCAGTCTAATGGTAGCTGCTCAGACTCTCCTGCAATGGCAGAACTACAGTTTACTCAAAAGAAGCTTGATATACAAGTGTTAAGAATTCATCAGTTTGGCAACCTTACTTTTGAACCATAAATGGAAAAAATCAATAATAGCCAATGTATTTCTTTTGTCAGTTAGCTCGGTGAGTTAATATATGAGGCTGCAGATCTATAGATTGCAAGTTAAAATCTTGCAGGAGTTTTAATTCTTTTCACATTCACCTTGTACAAACACTATACTTTTTGCTGAATAAAGTAGATCCTAAAGTTTTTACATTTGAAAATATCACTGTACAAATTTTTCACTTTTCTTTCAAAGCAGTTCTCTCTGCTGTAATATCCTTAGATTTCAGTTTGAAAAAAATGTTACAAAGATAGAGCCTATCATTGGCACAACCCTGTTACAAACTGATACACGTACTGATATTTTCCCTGTTACAAACTGATACACGTACTGATATTTTCCCTGTTACAAACTGATACACGTACTGATATTTTCCCTGTTACAAACTGATACACGTACTGATATTTTCCGTTACAAACCAATACATGTATTCATATTTTACACCTCTTTTGCCTTGTCATATTCATGGACATAAATACATGTCCCTATCAGACACAGAATATAAGAAAATGCTAAAAATTTGCTGGTTTTTATTGATTCTTGTATACAAGAAAAATATATAGACCACACCCAATTCTTCATGGTGCAGAACTCACACAGCTGCCATACCAAGGACTGCAGAGAATCAATCAACTTCACATCTAACATAGGAAGACAATGACACTGAGAAGCAGAATATGTGACTATATTTAATAAAATGAAAACGTCTTGCATAATAAAAAAATTAACTGGCAGGATTCCTGTGATTTTTCTCTCCGCAAAATTTGAAAAAAGATGAAACCATAAAGTATGCATTCGTAACAGAAATAAGTGATTTGAACATGCATGAAAAATCTAATTCAGAAATGTAATAACACTAAAATGATAATACATTACACAGAAAGTACAGGTAAATTCAATATAAAAAATACTATCTACATTTACACATACAATTTGAGATATTTTCTTGTAATCAACAGCAACTCATCATGACTTAAACTTGTTCAGTACACAATCATAATCATTCCTACTCATTATGAACATGGACTTCTACATAGAAAAACAAAAATCAGTATACAAGACATACTTATACATGTATACATACACATTATGTACCAGTTTCCACACAGACTATTTCAGCTTTTTTATAAATCCTGCATGCCAATGTGTTATTTTTCAGCTGCTAAATGAAATTAAGATATTTAAAAAGTGATAACTAGATGTAAGACTTCCTATGCTCCCTATATTTATACAAGGATTACTTTTAAATTCTACCAAATTTCTAACTATTGGCAATGAATAGCATTACATTACTATTCAAATCAAACTCCAAGAAGTCCTTGGAAGACCTCCTTACTACCCAATTTTAAAGAGGGAGATATCCCCCAAAAATACCAATAAATAATTCACACTACCTGAATACAAACTATATCTTACTTCTATTTGTTCCTTTTGGAAGTAATAAATAACTTGCAACTGATGGTGGTATGTGACAATAAGAGTAGAACAAACAAAATGCCCTATTCATTTGCCTTTGACTTGATTTTCAACATTCTCCAGGACAAGCGGCCCATAACTAGAAATTGCAGTATCAGCTTCAGGGTTTAACGGAATACTGGCACTGATGAGGTCATGGAAGAATGCCCCATCATTGTCTCCTCCTCCAAATATCAGCACCTCGTCCTGCTCCTGGTTCTCATGGTAGTATGGGAGGGACAAAGTCTGATGTCCACAGCGGGGAATTGGGGTAGGATTCAGGAGAATCTTCATCCAACTCAGGGTACCTGCAAAAAGCATCAGAATTAAATTAATTTCTATCATTTCTTACTTCACAGCCAAATACATACATGTATCTGATCTTTGAGATTGGGTGTCCAACAAGCATCATTAGACTAACAAATGTGAATTGAGCTGTTGAAAAGAAGTTACCTAAGTTAAAGATATGTGTATCCTCCAGGGCCAGATTCCCATCATATCCCCCATGTATGAGAATTCTGTTGTTGGCTAGAGCAGAAGAACCATGCCAACTAAAAGTAAAATAAAATGATTTCATTATTAATTTCATTTTCTTCAATTCTTTTCCCCAGATCCATATTTATTAGAAAACAAGAGATGTCTGTAAAACACATATGACCCCCGTGGTGCAAAATTGAAAAGGGTTTAAATACACACACATCATTTGAGAGTAGTATCATCAATTCAAAATATTGAGCGGACATCTTCCCATGTCAAGAGTAGATTGACCATGTGACCTAAAAGTCAATAGGGGTCATCAACTCCTGAAGATGTACCAGTGTACCAAGTTTGATGTCTGTCAAGCAAAGGGTTCTCAAGATATTGAACAGTATATTTCTATGTTCAGTTTGACCCTTGACCTTTAACCATGTGACCTCAAAATCATTAGTAGTCATCTTCTCATGAAGATGTACCAGTGTACCAAGTTTGATATCTGTCAAGCAAAGGGTTCTCAAGATATTGAGCGGACAGTACATTCCTATGTCAGTTTGACCCCTGACCTTTGACCACGCGACCTCAAAATCAATAGGTGTCATCTTCTCCTGATGATGTACCAAATTTGATGTCTGTCAAGCAAAGGGTTCTCAAGATATTGAACGGACAGTATATTCTAAAGTCCAGTTTCACCCTTGACCTTTGACCATGTGATCTGAAAATCAATAGGGGTCATCTTCTCCTGAAGATGTACCAGTGTAACAAGTTTGATGTCTATCAAGCAAAGGGTTCTCAAGATATTGAGCAGATATTATATTCCTATGTCCAGTTTGACCCTTGACCTTTGACCTCAAAATCAATAGGGGTCATCTTCTCCTGAAGACGTACCAGTGTACCAAGTTTGATGTCTGTCAAGCAACTGGTTCTCAAGATATTGAACGGACAGTATATTACTATGTCCAGTTTGACCCTTGACCATGTGACCTCAAAATCAATAGGGGTAATCTTCTTCTGAAGATGTACTGGTGTACCAAGTGTGATGTCTGTCAAGCAAAGGGTTCCCTAGACATTGAATGGTCAGTATATTCCTATGCCCAATTTGACCCTTGAGCATATGACCTCAAAATCAATAGGGGTCATCTACTCCTTAGGATGTACCAGTGTGCCAAGTTTGATGTCTTTCAAGCAAAGGGTTCTCAAGATATTGAGCGGATATTCCTATGTCCAGAGTAGATTGACCCTTGACCTTTTGACCTGAAAAACAATAGGGGTCCTCTTCTACTCATAACCAACCCACATATGAAATATCATTATCATCAAGTGAATGGTTCTCAAGATATTGAGCGGACAACATGTGGTTTACCGACCGACTGGTGCAAACCAATATGCCCCTCTTCTTTGAAGGGGGGCATAAAAATACTATAAGCAGAATTCTAAGTATTTGACATTATAAGCAAGGTTGTTGATATTGCTACAATTAAAAAGAACCCACAATTTTAACCATGATGGAGATAAGAGTTATCTTTCTTGGCTGTTATTCTCACAATTAGCTTGGGTGATCCTGTCGGAAATGTGTTTATCATTGTACATTGTTCAATATATTCAAGTCACGAACTAACTGATCAGGTTCCTGAGGACAGCATGATTTATGTTATCATTAAAATTTCCAATTGGGAAAAATAGCAACATTTGCTTGAAATTGGGGGAAAATGTCCCGTACAACTAAGTCGGGAGAAAACCAAACCCGAGTGCATTAAGGTATAAATGGACTCCTCTGACTTTCAATTTATTCAAAGCATACCTCATTCAAAATTCAAATAAGCAGAGGCCAAAAAATTTAATTTATTTAACGTTTTTGAATAAAAATTCTAATCTGTGGGCCTGTGAAGAACATACACGAACAACAAGGCTACCCTGTTTTGATTTGTTTCCATTGTTTGGGAATTTCAAAGCAAATATTGGAGAAAATACCTGCATACATGCCAGGTTTTTGAATTGTAAAAGAGGAAGATTTTATTTGGCCGCAGGTTAGTTGTCCTTCGTGTGATATAGAAAAATCACATATTTTTCACAATAAGCAAATCCGCTTCCCTTTTTTGATTGATTAGTGCCCGGATAAGTTTTAAATTCGTTCCTAAAATGCTGGTTGTATTGGTTTTTTTATTCTTTTGGTCACTATCCGACTGCTCGTCAGAGTCATCATCCATGCTTATTTAGGAACTAAAAATGTTTGATCCTCTGTGCGTCTGACATTACCGAACTGCAACACAATTACAAGCGCTTACATGATTGTAAATATAAAATCAGAACTAGTAACAGATGAATCAGAAATCTGGAAAAAATCTTTGGAAATGCATAGGGTGGGTTTCAGTCACGTTTTCCATACAAATTACACTCAAATCAGAAGGCATGGCATGTATGGGATTGGGGCCTTATTTCGGCCCCCTACAGACCCCAAAATAATCCCTGCTTACTTACCTGCAGGAAATCGTCACTGATCACACAATTTTACAAGAAACAGTGTGAACTGCTGATTTATAGGGTGTGCCTTATCTTACTTTCGGGCTTACTATCTTTATGAATTTTGGGACAACGTAAAAACGATGTCTATTTTATATAGGTTTGTTAAGAAATGCTTCTGTGTTTTAAAATTCCAACGTAACAAGCAGTCTAACATAATCAACCATGAACGTAAAATCGAGGCTCCACTGTAGTAG
>NC_079168.1:60288048-60293048 GCF_947568905.1 Ostrea edulis | reverse complement strand
ACCTAAAATACTCTAGGGGAGTGTGTGTTCTCAGGTTTCATCGATTTTTTCCTGGTATTTATGCTACATATCAGGTAGAAGGTTGTAACTATGGACAATGTTGTTGTTATTTCGGACACATGGTGCTATAACTTCGGACAGTTAGAAAATTCGATGGTTGCCATTTATTTCATGGTTCAATGGCATTTTATGCTTTCAGTTTTGCACATCAGATGATCTTTTATTTTTGTAGTGGTTTTTATTTATATCGATAACTTTTACCAGAAAACTAGGTCTCAACGGGACTTGATTTTACCAATCAAACAAAATGGATGCCAGGGTTTTATACTGCAATGTTGGTGAAGGCCATGTATTTCAATCAACCAATCAGAGCTGGGTAACACATGCGCATATGATTAGGTGTTTTCCATTTTGTAAATATATCAAGTTTGGAAATAAGTTTAAATTTAGAACAAATAACTATTGTTGCAATATATAATATAATAATATATTGTTGCAAGATATAATGCCGTTTTATTGACTGTCCAAAATATCACACCCGTTCGAAATATCAACTCTCTCCCCTACCCATATATACCCCAAATATGATTGACACACCTGAGTGATTTTCTAGGTGGACTTGATCAGTGCACATCTCCAATAAGAGTATATAGGGAACGAGAAATTATAAAATCATGTTTTAAAACATCATGTTTTGCTCAAAATTACAAAATATTTATTGAAAGTTTAGACCAAAAAAAAAAAAAAGAAGAAGCTTTTCTTGCTAACTTACAAGGGGTACCTGTAAAGTGCGAAACGAAACCCACCGAAACGAAACAGATTGCATAACTAAACTCTTTTAATTATAATGATTATAGCTTTCAGCTCAGGTGAGGTGAAAAGAAAATGATTATACCCTTGCCTTTTGTAAATCTCACTTATGCATTATAGTATATTGATATTGTATCAAAAATAAAACCTCAACACAAATCTTATTGATTTATGAATACTACTATCTTATCGAATACATTTGAATTTGAAATTTCGACATGTACAGCGGTATGTATATATTTACAACACATATGATATCCATTGAGCCAGATCTACTAATGAAAATATTTAGGAATAAATTACACTCAAGCATGAAAGTAATCATTATGACATATTACAGGGACGTTAAAACACACATATGCTATAGTCCTGCAATGCCTGCAGAGCTCCAGATAATTTTTTACCACAAAGAGTATTTACCCCCTGATTTTCAAATCAATGACACTTTCCAGAAAAAGTCAAGAGTATTTCATTACTTTACTAATATTCTTTGCTGTTTTGCCACGAATATAGAATTTGATTACTTAATCTAAATATAATCAGATATTATGTGACCAAGTGTCTGAAATATTAAAATTTAATACTTCAATGATAAATTTCAAAATCCCAATGACAATGAAGAGATTATGATAAAAAGTACTACAAAGGATTTTCATCCGTTTTTATACAAGGTATTGAATAAATTTCATAAACACCAAAAATCAAAACTATTTGTCATATTGCAAATTAAACTGTTGTAACTGAAAAACTAAAAGCATTTTTGATAAAAAAAAATTCAGTTTCAAAGTCTTAAATTTTTGTGACTTTCTATACTGCATTTCTTAAAATTTAGACGAACCTAATTTTGCAAATATATATTTTTGCACTTTGTTTTCACTGCAAATTATCGTCGATTCCCTTCACCTTGCAAAACCAGTTTTTATGTTCATGGTCAGAGGTCAAGGGAGACACTTGACCTTGATACTTGTTTGTAGGCCCTGTCATTCTCCATTTATTTCTGAAGACCCCAGGACACTACCATATTTGTCAAGTTTCATCTGTTGAATTTTGGAATTAATTTTTTCACCATAGAGTTCTATGTTTCACCCCACCCCCATTTGACCCCCCTAAAATGTACCCCAACCCCCTTCAATCTGAAAACAAAAACATTTCTGCACATCTAGATACATTGCCCTATCATATCCCTGAATATCTATTACTTTCATCCTCTGGTTACAGAGAAAGGTGTCGGACAGTTTTAGGCGTGAGAAAGAAGTGAAAGTAGAAGAATAATAAGAACCGAGCAAAAACAATAAGTCTCCAGACTTCGTTTGGGAGACTTAACAAGAGGTACTGTGAGCAATGCTCACTAAGAATACCCCCCCCCCCCCCCCCGCTTACCCCAATCTCCCAAAGGATGTTGTTAATAGGCATAAATAACCTCTTTCCTGAGTGTAAAAGTATCGAATGCCTTTGTAGAAGAAATTAGAAGATATAGTTCGAACACGAATCCATGGTATAAACCTATAAATTAGATCTTGAGATCAAAGGTCAAGGTCATAAAGAGGTCATGAATGTACATGACACATAGTCTCATGGTGATACACCCATGTCTTATGGTATGACTATGTCAAAACCCTATAATCAATTTTGACCTTGACGTCAAAGTTCAAGGTCATATAGAGGTCATGAAGGTACCCGACACATCGTCTCATGGTGATACACTCATGTGTCAAATATGGTATGCCTATGTCAAAGAACAAAGAAGTTATGGCCCAGACACAAATCCATTGTAAAAAACCTTTAATTTTGACCTTGAGGTCAAGGGCATAAAGGTACTCGACACGTCTCATGGTAATCCACCTGTGTGCCAAATATGGTATGCCTATGTCAAAGAACAAAGAAGTTATGGCCCGGACACGAATCTGCACAGACAGACAGACAGAGTGATTCCTATATACCCCCTGAACTTTGTTCACGGGGAGTATAAGAATATCCCCCGCTTACCCCAATCTCCCAAAGGGTGTTGTTAATAGGTATAAATAACCTCTTTCCTGAGTGTAAAAAATAAAGGGCATGACAAAACCTTGGGTAGCCTCTTTTCTAGGGAGAAATGAATAAGAGATTAATCCATATTGCTACTTCGTTGTCCAGTGCACTTGACCGTAGACTCCAAATTTGATAGGGAACACCTTCGTCCCATGGGTAGTTCATATGTATGATATCATGACTGCAGGTGGAAAGGATAACTAACATTTTAAAACCCAGAAACCATTGCGTCTACAGACAGATGGATGACCCGATTCCAGCTAGTATACCCCCCTCCCCCTTTCACTTTGTTGCGAGGTGGTATAATGAGAGAAATATTGAATTAACCATATCATTTACAACACAGTTATTACAAGATCATTATTTGAATCTCATACACCGGACAGTGTTGTATATGCAAATAATATATGCATGTGCAGTTTATGTACCTGAAAGATTTCCCCGATTCACATATTTGCAACACTCTGACCAGTAAATCATACGGTAAAAGGATCAATGCACAATACAGGGTAAATATTCTACTCTGATACTTCCCCTGATTACTAAGTGAGTCGTCCCATATGGAAAAATAATACATAAAAGTATATTTTTAATATATTATTAATACAGTCATTTTTGTACTTTTTTGAAATAATACAAAAAAAATATATTATTTTTGTATCACAAAAAAAATGGGTAACTCATTTTTATATTAAATTCTGACTTTGATTTTTTAAAGGGCATTATTTTTGTATCATTTTGGACTTAGATTATTTTCAATATATTATTTTTGTATTTTTAGGGACTTAGTTTTTTTTCAAGCATATTATTTTTGTATCAAAATTAAACTTAGTCATTTTCACTGTATTATAATTGTATTTTTTTTTACTTAGTCATTTTTAATCCAAATCTTTGATTTTATATGTATTAATTTTGTATTATAATTGGACTTAAAAAAAATTTCCCAGTGATTGTCATTGTATAAAAATTGACTAATTTTTAAATTGAAATATAAAACTTATAACTTGTGGAAAACATGATGCAAGATTTAGCTTCTCAACTTCACAGTAAAGATTTCAAACTTTTAAGTTTAGACAACTTTATCAGTTGCATGCATAATGAAATAATAAGGAAGTATACTTCTAAATAACACTGGAGACCTTATTTATTGCATGATATTTCCAGGACAGTCTGTAAAATACAGTATAGTTTCTTTTGACTTCATCTAGGTTTCCCATTCTAATAATTGTCATGCAGTCTAATTCTACTGATAACTCTTAAATAAGCTTTTCAATAAGATACAATGTACCATTGTACCTTATTAATACTATCTTCTCATCAAAATAACACAATAAAAATTGTAATCTCTGAACTCAACAAATTATTTCTCCACTTTGTTTGGGTTTACTGCAAGTGGCAGTTGCTATTGCACACACAGAAAAATAAATAAAGTCCTACACATAAATGGCTATCAACTGTCCAGAGCTTGGTCTCAAAGAAATAATGTCACTGAAAAATATGTTGTGCAGAATATGAGCATTTACACATGTACTTCACATTATCTCCATTACTTCACTAAAGCATAGAATGATGGACCACAACAGTTCTCATTACACTACGATGAATGAACAATGTTTCAAGTTTCACAAAGCACATCTCGTCTAAAATCATGTCCACTAAAATGAACCACACTACTGTCTCGCCTGAAAGTGGCTCTGCACTCCACAAATTTTAAGGACATTTGGTTGATGAGCATAGTTCGTTTGAAAAACCATCACTGAATCCACAATAGGCAGAATATGGTAAGCACCTATTACAGATACTTTATCATTTTACACTGTCTTGTTGACTGATGTTTCTTCTCCATCTGACATTCCCTTGAAAAATTCTTGCTCGCAACTTCCATAATTTAAAGTTTGTGTCATCTTCTGGAGGAATTGATTGGCATAAGACATGTCAGATACCTGAAAATGAAACACAAGAAATCAACTGAAATTGAACATTTTCTCTGCAATTTTAATTTTCAAAAAAAATAATTTCATTTTCAAAAATAAATGAGGGCATGAACTTTACTTGTTACTGTTTTATACCAGCATGCTTTACGAAGTGTGTTAGCACTTCAACAAAAGTATGCTGATGTGCAGCATTGTTGTTCATACAATTCATTCTAAAGATGTCTGACA
>NC_079168.1:60275548-60283048 GCF_947568905.1 Ostrea edulis | reverse complement strand
AAACCACCTCTGGTTTTTGGATCCACCATACACATAAATGCACCTCAGTTTGGGGTCATAGGTTGCGGTGTGTCCCATACGGTATTCAGGCTTCTGAGATTCAGTAAACACCTCAGGACAAGTCCATTTCCTGGTTACTATTGGATAGAAACAAGTCATTTATTGCCACTCCTCTGTCAAATGATATTCTTGCTACTTTTACATGCATCTTTCATATGCATTAATAAGTAGGAAGAACTGATTTAAGACACTTAAAACTGATGTCTTCCCTTCCATTTTCCTTGAATATGAAAACAAAGAGGCCCATGGGCCACATCATTCACTTGTGTCACCTTGGCCCATATCTAAGGTAGCTCCATTCTCCTGTGACTTATCAATATTAATGGTTGAAAGTGGAACAAGATGTGTTTGTGAAACACAAATGCCCCCGATAATGGCCAATTCCGAAGACAGCCAACGTCACAAGGACAAATATCTTGGTACCAGTAGAAAGATCTTGTCAAAAGAAATGCTCTTGTACAATATGAAAGCTCTAATATTTACCATTTAGAAGTTATGACCAATGGTAAAAAAAAAATAAATTAAAAGTAGGTCAAATGTCAAGGTCAAAAGGTTTAGTACCAATGGAAAGGTCTTGTCAAAAGGAAAACTCACGTGAAATATCAAAGCTCTACCACTTACTGTTCAAAAGTTAATAGGAAGGTTAAAGTTTTCAAAAAGTAGGTCAAACTCCAAGGTCAAGGTCACAGGGTCAAAAATGTTGGTACCCATGGAAAGGTCTTGTCACAAGGAATACTCATGTGAAATATCAAAAGCTCCACCATCTACTGTTCAAAAGTTATTAACAAAGTTAAAGTTTTCAAAAAGTGGGTCAAACTCCAAGGTCAAGGTCACACGGTAAAAAATGTTGGTACCTCCGGAAAGGTCTTGTCACAAGGAATACTCATAAGAAATATCAAAGCTCTACCACTTACTGTTCAAAAGTTATTAGCAAGGTTAAAGTTTCAGACAGAATGACAAAGACAATATGCCCCCCCCCCCCCCCCCCCCCCCCCCCAATCTTCGAGGCATAAAAACTGCATTATTGATTGATTGTATCTTAGCGTCTCACTCAAGAATTTTTCCTTCATATGGAGACGTCACCAAGGCCTGACCGGTGAAGGGCTTCAAATTTAGGCTTATGCTCGGCGCTTACGGCCAATGAGCAGGGAGGGATCTTTATCGTGCCATACCTGTTGCGACACGGGACCTCAGTTTTCGCGGTCTCATCAGAAGTACCATCCCCATTTAGTCGCCTCTTACAACAAGCAAGGGGGTAATCGGGATCTATTCTAACCCGTATCCCTCCAGGATTAAAAACTGCATCAATTTCCACTCAATATAGTTTAATTCAAATAATAACCAAAGAAATGTATATGTTGCCACCCTTTTAAAGATGTCAGACATGTAAAAACTGAAGTATATGTCAACATCAGAAAATCACACATTTTCCTTAAACAGAATAAAAATAGATAAAAACTTGTTGAATTTAAATTACAACTGCTAGATATGAGGACTTTAAACAACACCTGCTAAGGCCTAAAAAAAAAATTATAAATTGGTTCTCACGCCCGCCTGCATCTCTTTAAACAATGCGCATTACTAATTTTTATCATTTAAATGAATCAAATGAAATTTCTCTGAATGCGATCGTAGGGTGCTTTAAAAAATCCAGAAACCCCGACTGCATTTTAGATACTGCCATCAGTAAATTGTTTGACAAACGTCTGGATGATACAGATACGTGCAATCAAATCGCGCCATACATACAGTTTGGTTTGAGTAATGGTGGCCCCCATATCTAGCCCGTGTTATCGCCTTTGCCACAAGATTTTGTCTAAAACACACAGATGATTTTAGGAGAACATTTTGGGGTTTACAATCAACTTCTAGAAATAATCTATAATGTACCTCGCCCAAATGACGACAAAGGACGGTATGTGCAGGAATAAACTGAACTCCGCAAAATTGAGTACCGTATCAAAACAAAAGTAGAAACGCTGAAATCTGAATGACATGTTTTGATACATGATTTACGGCTCAAACACAAAGATGATATAGGCTTACAACAATTATGCACACATAAATAAAAAAAAAAATCAATTTTGTTGTTCTCATCTGTCAACTCCATTTTGTAACAAAAATTATAATGCGTTATCTGATTCACTGGGTTTTGTTACAATCTGAGAAAACTGGTATATATTGTATATATATACATACAGGCTCTCAAGTGACATTTTGCCAAAAATAAAGGAATTTTAAGGGCTTTTTAGACAAAAATAAGGGTTAAATTTACAAATTAATATGAAAGAAAAAATGTTTTACTCACCATTTGCAAGAGCAATAATACAAAAACTAATTCACCCACTCAGAAGATCATACCAGTGGTCATCAACAGCCATATTCGGCATTCAGCACAAACCATGATATAATTCAGGTGGCCTCCCATGGCTCACAATCAATGCTGAATATAGTTGATAACCATCAAGATGTCTTCTGAGATGTACATTTAATCAACATATTCATTTTCTGAAAGTATACTAAGAATAAATTTAATAAATTCCAACACTTACTTTTGTCAAATTTATTTAAACTTTCAAAATTTAAAAATGTAGGAATTTCAACAAAAAATTAGGGCTTTTTTAGGATTCTAAAGCTCAAATAAGGAAAATAAGGGCTGTTGTAGAAAAATAAGGGCCCGCTTGAAAGCCTGTATATACTATATATACCAATTTGCTCAGATTGTGTCAAATCCGTGTTTTAGTGCTGGTATATTCTCTCCCAATATGCTTTTACTGTGGAGATGATGCAGTTGAGCAAATTCTAGGGGCTTATCCCACTTGTGAAAGCTGTAAGGCTAATCACCAGTTGCCCCACAAAAGAACAAATGTAGAATATGCAAGAGAAAAAAAAAGAAAAGAAGGATATATAATGTTCTTGATTATTGAGCACTGGATCGAAAAATGGCAGTTTTGAAATAATTTTTTTTTAAAATCCCTCATCTCTCTTTTAAGAGGTAAAAAGGGAAAAAACAAGAGGCCCATGGGCCACATCACTCACCCGAGTCACCTTGGCCCATATCTGAAGACTTTCCATATATATTTGCATGTAAAACCTTAGTCTCTATTGTGGCCCCAACCCCTGCAGTCCACGATTTTTACAAACTTGAGTCTGCACTATGTCAGAAAGCTTTCATGTAAATATCAGCTTTTCTGGCTCAGTGGTTCTTGAGAAGATTTTTAAATGACCTAAACCTATTTTTGCATTTTTGTGATTATCTCCCCTTTAAACATTTGAACATACTTCAAAGCCCTTCACCCAAGGATGCTTTTGGCTAAGTTTTGTTGAAATTGGCCCAGTGGTTCTGGAGAAGTCGAAAATGTAAAAAGTTTACAGACAGACAAGACGGACAGCAGGCGATCAGAATAGCTCACTTGAGCTAAAAATATCAACCTAATTAAAATTAGACTTGTCAATCTACTCTATTATATCCCCTGGCAAAAAGGAAAAAACTGATTCTTCATTAATTGCTTAGAAACTGAGAAATAAGAAATAGTGAGGTCAAGGTCACAGGGAAGGTTAAAAAAAATCCCAGTGGCATTGCTAACACTAATATGTATCAGTGTAAGAGTTTTCATAAAAAATATTGTCAATGAATGCTTTGAAACTAAGCTAAACAACAAATATGAAAAAGTGAGGTCAAGATCAAAGGACATGTCAAGGTAAAACAAGATGTGTTTGTGCAGAGTTGTTGAAAACTGTCGGTCCTGTCAGCAAGGCCGGTAAAAAAAATTCCCTGGACCGATAACTTGTTCGAAAATGTCGGTCCAAATGACCGTTTGAAAATATCGGCTGTGATCCGATTATTTTAGAGCTGGGGTTCGGGATGCACAAGTGAAAGTCACTCAAACAACATGGCTGCATATTGTTTATCTCCCCCTAAGGGAGCTCTTCATATTGGAAGTCTGATACAGTGTTTTGAGTGATACTGAATAAAGCATGGTCTAACACTTAGATTTGACGTGGCCATGCCATGTGCAGAACTCGAACTCACGACCTTCCAGTTATGAAGCGAGTACTCTACCACTGAGCTTTTTCTTCCTTGGTAGAGAATCTTTCACAAATCTGATTAGCAGTGCGGCCATGCCAGAAAAGGGGACAGCATTTTCCTTGTTTGTCCATAATCCAGATTATGACTCCTTGGGTACTTCCTACTCCTTCATTAAGATTTCCTAGAGATGCATCAGTAAACGTCATAATCTCCAATGAGGTGAGGTCTAATGTTGGGAATTTCAAAACACTTTTGAAGTCTTTAAGCCTGTTAATGGGTTTTTGCTGCTCTGGTTAAATCTGCTACAGTTGCAGTTCTCAGCTTAGTACTCATGTCTATCATTTCGAATGCAAGGTCTGGTCTTGATCCCTGCACTGCCCAGTTGATCTGTCCTATAATATGTCTGTATGCTGTCTGTTCTTCACCACTCAGCTGACATTTCCTCTGAATTGCTCTCTGAGGGTCAATCTCTAAACTTTGTAATTTTTCCATGTAATTGGTGTGATCCAATACTATCCCCTCTTGATCTTGCTTTACATAGAAGCCAATGTACTGAAATTTGCATTCAGCTACTTTTCCTGCAGAAAATCTCTCTCGAAACTTGCAAATCTGTCTTTCATCATTTTCCCCAGCATGGACAAAATCATCAACATGAGAGCAGATAATCCCATGTAGCTTCCTGTCTTTTCTATAACAGAATAGAGCTGGGTCCACACTGCATTGCTTAAAACCAAGTTTATCAAGTTCTTCGACAACGCTCAAATAAAACTGTCTTGCACCATCTTTTAGTCCATATAAGCAGTGTTTCAGCTTCCATATTGTTCCAGCAGGTGTGATGCTTTCCTTTGGAGGTTGAAGATAAACATCTCTGTCAAGTGTTTTTCCTTGCAAGAAGGCTGATTTTATGTCTGTGGTTTTGACATCCCATAATTTACTTGCTGTTATTGTCAAAAATATCTTGAGACCACCTTTTCCGACTAGGACTGCCTCTAGGGATACAAAATTCTTCCTCAAATCCACGTGCAACAAGTCTTGCTCTTACTTGTCCTTCCTTTGAAGTGATGACCCATCTTGTTGATATTTATCATCTATTCTGTCCTTCATCTTCAACTTCAGTGTACGTGTCAAAGGTTTTGAGTTTTTCTAGTTCATTTTGTTTTGCTAGGGCTATATTGTCACAACTTGTATTTTCATATGTTGTAGAATGCACACTTTCATCATTTTGGTTGATTCTTTCCCAAGAGAGTCTACCCAGGCCTATGCTTTTTTCTTCTTTGCTCTCAAAATCTTGCACATTATACCAATTTCTGTTTTTTCCTGTTGCTTTACCTGCTCTGTCAAGGATTGTAGCTTTTATCCAGTTATCATCTTCTGAACCCATCTTGTATTGAATGCTGTCATGTGCTTTCAGTGCAATATTGCTTTGAATTAGTGAAACTGGACTGTGATTTATTTTGCTTTCCATCAGGTATTCAGAGACTGCACTCTTTGCTTTTCTTGGTTGTTGTGTCTTCTCTATATTTTCAGAATCTGTAACTTTCTCTTCCGTTTGTATACAATTTTCTGATAGTTTTTGTAGTCTGTTGGGTGACACTCGGAGAAAAACTCCACCATGACGTATAAAAACAACCTTGCCATCTTGAAACACAACTTTACCTGGTCCAAGCCATCTATCTCTGCCCTCACGTTTGTAGTATACCATATCTCCATTTTCATAAAATTGTTCAGCTGCTCTCACTTTGTTCAACAATGCTCGCCTAATTCTTTCATCAGCTTCTGCCTCTATATAAGCTCGTCTGGTGCTGTGCAACAAATTAAGGTGTTTAGCAAATGTCTCGCTCAATGTACAACCCTCAAGTGCTGGCAATTTGTCTGTCATGATGTTGGGGAGGTTGGAATTCCACCCAAACACAAGCTGGTGACTACTAAAACCATTCCACATCTGCAATACATTCCTTGCCACGTTTGCCCAGCATAACAGACTCTGCTCACTCACATCCCTGTAGTCATGCTCTAGTTTTGTCAACATCATGTCAGTTACAGAGTGCACTCTTTCACACAATCCATTTTGAAATGGACTTTCACCTGCAGATGTATGCACCTTTACATTCAAAATGGATGCCACTTCTCGAGTTTCTTCCGAGTTGAACTCCCCTCCATTATCTGTCATAATTGCCCCCATGACACCAAATATTCCTATCCAATGAGACATGATTTTATCGATGACATCAGTTGCCTTTTTCCTCTGGATAAAAACAGACACTGTATATCTGGACCACATGTCAATCATCTGCAAAATCCACTTTCCTCTCCAGTACTTCAGGTCCATAGCCACCTTTTCATTAAAGTGGGATGCCATTGGAAATGAAACAACAGGCCGTGATGGTGTTCTAGCATAGGTCTTGCATACATCACACTTCTGCTCAATATTTTCAATATCCTGGCCGAAGTTGTCTCGCCAAGCTTCTACATCCTTCAAAAGTGATACCAGTCGTTTCTTTGGTGGGTGGGCAAATTGTCGGTGCAATTTTAGAAGAGTTAAATACCTTTTCTTAGGGTCTATCTCATCGATCCTGACTGAGCAAACTTCCTCAACTGGTATCATTTCTGCCTTATCTATGGGAACACAATAATGTCCAGAAGAGGTCAAATTAAGGTTCATTGTTTTTCCTAGGATCTCTGCTGTGTCATCTTCTAAGTTCAGCTTCACACCAGCAGTTTTCATAGCTATTCTTGACAACAGTAATGGAATGTCTGAATTAACAACATCAGCTGTTATCGTAACATCTTTCCCGGCTATGCGAGCTGGAATTGCATATTATCCCTCAGATTTAAGACGAGTTCCCCCTCCAAACTTAAAGATTCTTCTGCCCTCCATTTTCTTAATCCTATTCTTGTCTAGTTAATCAAGAGAATCGATGTACGTGTTGATCCATGTACTTCCACACACTGTACTGCTGCAGGCACTGTCTAGAACTGCACAGTTCCTGGCATCCATCCCCAAGTGCCTTATCTCTTGGTTGGTTTCCTGTAAACAGCACAAATTCTTCTTCTTCAGATGAACATGTGTTTACTTTCGCCATGTTTTCCCAACTGTGAGGACAAGCTGCCATCATATGTCTAAATGACCCACAAGATTTGCATGTCAATACATTTCTATCTGGTCCTGATGGACATGCTCTTTTTAATGCCTGAACTACCTATACGCGATTGCCCACCTTGCTGACGGTAAAATGAACCTCTACTCTGGTCACTCTGAAATCCTATCCCCCGCGTCTGCTCATTTCTTCCACCTCCTCTGTTAAATTTGTTACCCTTCATTGGCATTCTCACATATCCAGCTACCATCAGTGCTTCCTCATTCTCTGCCAGGAATGCCGGTTCAAGTTTAATGGATACTGATGTAGTGG